>NW_019393121.1:0-7453 GCF_000648675.2 Cimex lectularius
GTGGTACCCTTGGGGAAGCGAAGGATCGGACCACCTAGGCTAAGCCTATGGCGTCCCTCGAATGCGCATGGCAGGTGTAGGCTGAGCTCGACAGGAGATTTACCGTAGGCCGCGCTCATCTAGGGGTGGTTAGCAATTCCACTAAAAACAAAACCGCGGCCGGGGCGGATCCGGTAATTTCTACGCTATGGGAAGCCCCAATACTCTGGGAGATAGAGTCGCTTTCTCTATCTAGGGAGTACGCGGGAGAACAGGCTGATGTATTTCGGCTTGTTAGCCCTTTGTGTGCGGCATACGACCCGATGCACAATGCGGGCCGACCATTCGGAGTGGACAAGCGGGGAGTGAGGTTGTCTTGGCCCTTAGGGGCTGGGGCGCCTCTACACCAATGCTGAAGCGGTAACACTATTCCGTCGTATGCAGAGGTGCGTCAGCTCTCATCTTGAGAATCAAAACATCCGATAAGGCCGAATAGGCCAGGTGCGGACGCTAAAGATCCTCTTCTCTTGTTGACGAAGAGTTCTCGGGAACCTCATGTCCTGTTTTACCTTAAAACGTCCATTTGCATAGCTCAGGGAGAAATTCTATTTCTTCTTATTCCCCCTTTTGAAAACAAATAAATTCTTTGTGCAGTTTGTTTATTAATTTTCTTGTAGGGCCGTGGTTTTGAAATGTTATACATGAAGAAGGGAAGATGTGTACGAAGGAGGAACGAAACCGGGAGTTAATTATACATTTTATTATATCCGCTAATTGCAGGGTTTCGAAGGGCGCAATTAGGCTTGCTGCTGGGTGTGAGGTTGCGCGAGGGTAACGAAAGCCCGGGGGCAGCATCCCCCTTTATGCCGGGGGTGGCTCATTTAACCCTCGACAAACAGGTAAGCAATTCACGCAACTCCTTTCATCTTAATAAAGCTCTCGGATGCCTTAATTTGGTGAAATTTCACGCCATTTACCTTCTGAAAGCCCAACGAGAGACAGTCATAAAAACGGTGTTTCGAAGAGCAACGGTATATCGGGGAATTTCACATAAGACATTTGACTAACATTTTTCTTGCCTTTATATGAATAGAAACCTACATAATGTATGAATATTCAAAAATTGTTGAAATTTGTTTATTTTGGAAGCTTTACTTTATTGCACCTTGCCAGAGTATGAAGTGTACTTCTATTTGTAATTTATTGTTTAATTCTGCATTGCATGAGAGTTTTTTGAACTTTCGTTTGTGCTGTCCTTTGACGTTTGGTATGTCAATTTTTATTGTATGTGGAATTGTGAATTTTTTAAATCCTACAGTTAGTTTGTATATTATAGTGTATGATGAATATTGAATTTTTATTCGCATTTCGTATTATTTAAATTTATTGTTTTGCTGTTTTTTAATTTTATTTATATTATATTGTAGGTTTGATGCACATGTGTTCAGAAAGAAGAAACATCAAATACTCTGGGGCAAGAGATCGATGTCTGGAGAAAAAAAGTAATTTATTCTCATGAATTGGGGGTTCTAACTCTGCCAAGAAAAATATCGAGTATTTTGGGATGAGTGTGTGATGTCTGAACTGTGAAAGTAATATATTAGCCCTCAACTTGCCACACGAATACGTTAGAGTATGTTGTCTGTAGAATGTAATTTATTAGCGTGAATAGGGATTTTAAACCTGGTCAAAGAACGTAGAATACTCTGGGGTATATATATATATATATATATTGGTCGGCTCACGTGTCCTGCATAAACCTCTTGGACTTGTTCACAAACCCCAAGATTTTGGAGCATTTTATCTCGGGGAGTGATTTGGTGATGTCCTCTCCTTCAAAGATTTCAAACCTAGACGTAGCATACCTATCACATTCTTCGAGGTAGTGCTTTGCCGTTTCTTCTTACTGTGGCCTTTAAATCACGACGAACATCAAGTACCGGGCGTTAGAGCATGTTGTCTGTAGAGTGTAATTTATTAGCGTGAATGGGGGATTTAAACCTGTGTCAAAGAACGTAAAATACTCTGGGGTAAGAGATGGATGTCTGGAAAGTGAAAGTGATTTATTAACGTGACTGAGGCCTTTAAATCGTGACGAACATCAAGTACTCGGGCGTTAGAGTATATTGTCCGTAGAATGTAATTTATTAGCGTGAATGGAGATTTTAAACGTGGTCAATGAGCGTAGAATAATCTAATAATAAAAATCGTTTCGACCTTTCAAATTGAAAGGAAAAACTTTCCATTCAGAGCTGGAACTTTTTTCCTATGTTCAGAAAAGATCACAAATACGAGATGGATGTCTGGAGAGTGAAACTGATTTATTAGCGTGACTGTGGCCTTTAAACTAACCACAAGGAACATAAAGTTCTTGGGGGGTTAGAGTATGTTATCTGTAGAGTGTAAATTATTAGCGTGAATTGGGTCTTTAAATCT
Organism: Cimex lectularius; assembly: GCF_000648675.2. Lineage (NCBI taxonomy): Eukaryota > Metazoa > Arthropoda > Insecta > Hemiptera > Cimicidae > Cimex > Cimex lectularius. Next base: position 2,416 of record NW_019393121.1, read on the forward strand.
ACCTGTGTACTTATTAGCGTGATTCCGTGTATGGGTTATAATGTGATGTGTGTGTTTGGTATGCAATTTTAATATGGATTATGTACTAATACAAATACGTAACATTTTTAATAATTACATTTTTAATCATTGAAAAAGTGAATAAAATATATGGAAGTATTCTTTTTATAAATTAATACGATTGTTCCCATTTCCAATAACTGATTGACCATTAATTTCATGGTACACCACGTATTGATGGAGAAATCTGTATTAATTTATGCGCATAATAAACTTTGTGGAGAAAACAAAACTGTTTTACCCTGTAATTAACAAAACTGCACTGCATAATTTGTAATTCGATATTTCCAACATTTTGTAATCATGTCGTATCAGAAGAATGGTGTGCTTTCAACAAGGATTAATTCCGCATAATTACAAATACTGTTTTTTAAAGCAGGTGAATTGCAAGTCTTAAAGCAGTTTGTGCATGCAGAAAGAGGTCCTCGCGTGTAAACACCGTGTTACCGCACAATTCACTCAACAGCTATTAAAATTCTATTAAAATTGATTGCATTGGGCCGTCGCCCATTTTACTTTTTACTTTAAACTCAAACTCGTATTGAACAAACTTGAAAATAACATAATTTTTTTTTTTTTGTTAAAATCGCATATGTAAAATATAAACCTTTAAGCTGAATATAAATTATTAGACAGAATAGTGTTAGATATTTGTAGTTTATTTTATCTTTTTCGATAATTAGCACGTTACACTTTTAAACAATTACCAATAAAATAATGAAACTTTGGCTAAAGCATGTCTCAGAATGTCTCGTCAAGAATTTATTTCTAGAATTCGCATAAAATCGCCTTTTTGTACACTTTATGTATAAACTTAAATCCCCATGAGGTCTAGGAATGTCAAGATCGGGTGGAAAATGTGTCTTTTGGTCGTTTCGACCTTTCAAATTGAAAGGAAAAACTTTCCATTGAGAGCTGGAACTTTTTTCCTATGTTCCGAAAAGATCACAAATACGAGTGAATACTGAGCAAAAGGAACGGATAACATAAGTAGCCCACTTTTTCTAGATTTCAATTAGATAAGAATAAATTAGATTTTTCCTACTTCACCAGCCGATTTGAACGATACATTAATTAAAGGTCTGGTTGGTATAACGGATTGACTCGAGTTTTGGAATGAAGTCCTCGAGCTTATTTGGGGCTTCGAGAAACGTCACTTAATTTGGCCAGAGTGGTCTTTTAATTAACCAAATGAAAGCCCGACTTTAATCGGATCTTGTGTAAATTCCCTTAATGTGATTACAAATTTAGGCAATTCAATCCCCCTAAAAATATAGTAAAAACTGAATAGTCGAGATTCTTATAAAATTGCTGTCGTGCTATTATCCTTTTTAATTAGTATAAAGCCAAGGAGAGGTTTTGATACTGTTAAATAAAAACACTAAAATATCGATTTAAAAAACTTAATAAAATAAGAGGGCTTAAATTTAACTTCATGACATAACTAATTATAATTTGGAGATCGTGAGATGCGGTCTGGTGTGACGTAGGTTTAGAAAAACATTTTATTTATAGTTCCAACGTTTCGATCTTTATTGAGATCATCTTCAGGGATCAAAGTGTTTGTTTTCTGTGTATGCACATTTTCAGCCCTGAAGATGATCTCAATAAAGATCGAAACGCTGGCACGATAAAAAAAATGTTTTTCTAAACCTACGTCACATCAGACTGCATCTCACGATCTGTAAATAATCATTAATTAACGATGATCATCACGTTTAATACATACAGTACTCCACAAGTTACCAAGTTCTTTTAAATAGTGCAAATAATTTTTCTGATTTTGGGCCAAAACAAGCGCCTTGTTGTTGCTCGACCTAATTTAAGGGTGCGATTCCCCACAGAGTTGTTTTATTGTTTATATAGTATGTATACGTACAGTACCCCAACGACCCTCAATTAGGTCAGTTATATAATAAGTTTGAGGATTATTTATTTAAATTCTCTAATTTCGTGGTCCGCTTGACCAATTAATACATTACAATTAATTAAGGTTTTTAGTTGAGATGAAAAATGGCAAAAAGGAGGGAAAACTCATAAGGATAGAAAGTAGTTTTAGGATAGAAAGTTGGGATAGAAAGTTGATGTCCGAGTGGATCGAGGTCACGATAGCTCAAGTGGTAGAGCAGCGGCGTATCTAGCCGAAGATCGTGGGTACGAATCCCGCTCGTACCATTAACTTTTTTCATCTCAACTAAAAACCTTAATTAATTGTAATTATTTGGATGGGAAGTTGGTGTCCGAGTGGGTCGAAGTCATGATAGCTCAAGCGGTAGAGCAGCGGCGTATATAGCCAAAAGTCGTGGGTTCGAATCCCGCGTTACTGCACCAGCTTTTTAATTTCGACCAAAACCTTACATAAAAAGATTAATTAATCCCTATTAACTTTTGAGCAGTTTATTTCTCAATTGCGATCCAACTAACAAGAATATATCACTTAATTTAATTAAAATCAATAGAATAAGCATAAATTACAAATATCTCTATTAATTTTTTCGCAGTTTTCATTCTTACAAATAAACTTTCAAACCGTTTGTACGAGTTTTTGTGAGGAAGAAAAGTTTTGTTTAGGTTGGTTTATTAAAATTATATCAAAATGGTAAAATGTTAGCGTACGTGTGCTTGGGGTTATAGCACAATGTACGGTTGTACGTTTTTATTTTATTTTTTATCTTAATGTGATCGATATCAATTTTGATATTTATAAAGTAATTCCTGCCTTACAGGAGAGCTTAACGTCCAACGTCCAACAACTAGTTGAGAGTCCCGGATTCAAACGACTTTACAACATATTTTTCATAACCAAAAAAACCATGGGCTACTCCGGGATTCGACCCAGGAACGCTAGTACGGTAAGTACGGCCAACTTCTAGTCAGAATATTATAATTGTATATTTAAAAAAATCAGGCATAAGTCCATTTGAATGAAAGAAAAAACACTCAACACTTTCGTCAAGCTTTCGAGAAATACATCCCCTTGGTCAAGATTTAGAGACAATTTTTTATAATTTACACGTTTAAAAAATCTAAACAACTAGTCATAATATTCACAATTATCTCTTCCACGCAATGATTTATGAATTTGTGTTGTAGCGACTAAATAGGGGTAGAGTGGACAGATCTACTAGAGTTTTATACATCTCGACCAATTTACTGCACTGAACTAAAACCATAATTTTTAATATTGTAAATGTATTTTTATATTTGTTAACCGTTTAAAATACTAGAAATATGTTTCCAAGTCGTGATGAAGAGGATATACATCAAAAGCTTGACAAACGCACTGACTGTTTTTGTTTTCTTTCTTTTAAATTTGGATTATCCCTGACCTTTTATATATTATTAAAATATTAAGGCTGATATCAATCACATTAAGATAATTATTGATCAAAATATTTGTCCCAAAACTGAAAATAACCTCTATATACTGTCAGTTCGAAAATTTTAAGTATCATGTCAGGAGGAATGTCGGAAAATGTGTTCGCATCCTTTATTATTCTGTCAAATTTATAGAAGTATGTGTATTTATGAGTTCTGAATTTCCTATTGTCTAGCATTTAGTTCCTTTTTGGTATGTTCGCATAATATATTTATAATAATCGCATAGTATATTTTTCGCAATATAATTTATTCAGTTTACCTTTTATTATTTTATTACTGTATGTGTATGTTTTATTATGACCGTAATTGTTTTATTTTTATTGATATTTAATGATGCAGGAGTTAAGAAATGAAATAATCCATTTACGTTTTAGTGGTTAATTGACCAAGTTAATTCCTTCAATTAATTATCTCTCTATGTAAGGTCTTAGTTGAGATTAAAAAAGCCAGTGTCACGAGCGGGATTCGAACTCATGACCTTTCGGTTAAATACGACTCTACAATACCACTTGAGTTATGGTGATTTCGATCCTCTCGGACAACAACTCCCCATCTCCATGGCCACTTCATAAGTCGCTGAGAATCCAATCCTGATTACACGACATTTGCAAATGGCAAAAAGGGGGAAAATTTGAACGGTTGTAGGTTGAGATGCTCGTGACACTAACTTTTTCATCTCAACAAGACCTTACATAAAAAGAATAATTAATTGAAATAAGTAATTTGGTCATCATACCACTAAAAATAAATCGATTAATATTTAATAAGTAAAAGAATTGTCACTTCATTAGGCGAAGGTCGTGGGTTCGAATCCCGCTCGTGACACTGACTTTTTATTTCATCCAATACCTTACATAAAGATTAATTTATTGAAAGATGTTATTTGGTCAATCGGACCAAGAAATCTAATGGAATTATAAATACTATTTTTTTTATTGATAATTTTATGAATAGATTTCGGTGCTCGTGCCCAAAAATAAATCCTATTAGCAGAAGATGAAAAGCCCGAAATCGATTCTTAAAATTTATAAAACCAAACAGTATTTGTAAAGTGTCGTGGTTGCCGTTATTGTACATACCGACCAAGTTAACAATATATTTAAAAAACCTACAGAACTAAAAAATAACGGTTTTATAAAAAATATCAACTATCATTTTCTAAATCATGATAACCATTTAAATTAGTATGTTTCAATTAATTAAGGTTTTTTAGTTGAGATAAAACAGTCAGTGTCACGAGTGGGATTCGAACCCACGATCTTCGGCTAGATACGCCGCTGCTCTACCACTTGAGCTATCGTGACTTCGATCCACTTGGACACCAACTTCCTATCTCAACCCCACCTTTTGAATTTTCCCTCCTTTTTGCCATTTTTTATTTCAACTAAAAAACCTTTATTAATTGAACGATATTAATTGGTCAAGCGGACCACGAAAATTAGTGAATTTAAATTAGTCTCAAATGCTTGATGGCAGTAGGAGACAGCCACTTTCTGTTTATTACTGACTTGTACATCTAAATGAACTTCCTGATCCACTTATAAAGATCCAGAAAGTTTTGCAGTCAGTAAAAGTGCGAAATCCCTTTGAAATTTCT
>NW_019393122.1:0-8117 GCF_000648675.2 Cimex lectularius
ATTTAAACAATGTTTGTAAATCCCAGGCCCTGAAGATGATCTCAATAAAGATCGAAACGTTGGCACGATAAAGAAAATGTTTTCCTGAAACCTACATCACACCAGACCGCATCTCACGATTTCTGAATAAGCATCGATTAACGGTCACTAATCACCGCACAAAACTCATTAAGTTCGTCCATTTTGGTGGGAGGCAGAAACGTACTATCAGAAAACGCGTATAATGTAACCACCTTGTTCTGACTAGGATTTCGGACGTACTCGTCGGTACAAAATTCCGTCAGATTCGCATCCAGAGTAACCGTAGCCTTAGGAGTCACAGCAATTCGGGACATCAGTACGAAACAAAATAACGTAAAACGACGAGCCTGGCGAAATTGTAGAGCCCGGTTGAATATAAGTGACGAGATATGGAATCCAGGATCGTGCATGTACTCTCTTGGCTGTTTGTCAAGTCTCTCAGATTATTTGTATGTTTATTTAACAGGGTGGAAAGTGATTTGCCACATGGTAGGAATGGAAGCGAAGCAAAAGGGAGGAGTGGGAGAGGCTAGTTTATTGTCACATCACTGCCGGGATAGGGAAGTTTGCAAGCAACTATCTTGAATTACAGTGGAATACATTGCTACAAACGCCACTTGGCTCTCATTCAATAATAATAACCCTTTACTATCAGTAGAAGTACATGAAACTAAAAGCTATTACCGACTATATTCAAATAACCAAAACCGAATGCATATGATAATTTCGGAGAAACCAGCAAAGAGCAAAATGGAAATTGAGCTGAACTCAAAGTTCCCATAATCCAATCCATTTTATAGTTTCAACAAAACCAAATCACCCCAAATATCTAAGAACAGCTGAATAAAGAAAATTATATTTCTACCATCAAGCATCAAGGCATTAAGTTGAACAAACTAAAGATGTGACTTATTTAATAAAATAAAAGCTAAAATATATTTAAAACGATAAGTACAGAAAAGTTTAGTAATGGTTTATTAATTACCTGGATAAAATAATAGCTGCAAAACGTTTCGAATACCAATTTTCACAAAATAAAACAAAAACTATATTAAATCTCTATTCCTTGGTACTCGAAAGTTCAAAAGAAAAGCCAAGCTTACGAAGTCTCACAAATCAATCAAGTGAGCTCAGACCGAAGGTACTTCGAATACGTTTTACACGAAATTCTCGAAGGGCTTCGGCCCACAGCCATGTTATTAATAAACAATTAATTCTTTACTCAAGTAGTTAACAGTACAGTTTTCTAATGAATTCTAACTTGAGATCATAATTTAAAATAATTTTCAGATTGGGCTGTTTTTTATCGTAAATGTCGGATTTGCTCAATCCATGAAAATGTTTTTGAATAACTTTGAACATTGAACTTATTACTTTCAACTGTCAGTTACTGTTAGTATCATAAAAGCTTCAAGTTTTCGTTTTATCATTATTCTAAAATCAAAATCGAAAGTTGTTTAAGTTAGTTTAAGTTTTTAGATTAAGTTCACAAACTGTTTGCCAGTAGAACTACCGTTTTCAAGTATTCAATAAAAGGTTATTTATCAATCAATACTGAGAAGAGAAAAATAAAAACCTTAATTTTTTTTTCGTTTTATTTGATATTTTCAACTAGAATTACAAGCAAATATAATGTTGATAAAGAATAATTGACTTGTATTGTCATGAGCGGAGAAGTCACTCAGTAGTACCTACACTCCGATGTAGGTAAACATTTGCTGAAAGGAAAGTTGGGTTACTAAGGGTCTGGAATGACTTGTGAGTGAGGAGTGGAATTTGTTGTATTTTGATTTAATGACGTGGGAAATATAAGCGATGTTGAGATCAGAGTGAAGGGTACGATTGACACCTAGAAAGGAGCATTGGTAATACAACGGAAAGTTTTGGACTGGAAGGATTGGATTCGATAGGAGTTGGATACTTTGGTAGAGCCCCATATTTCCGTACAATAAGTCCATGTCGGTTTGAGTAATGTGTTGTATATTAGTATTTTGCTATTAAGGGATATTTTGGATCGTTTATCTAATAGTCGAGAAAGAAGTTTGTATCTTCTATTGGCCTTAGTCTTGGTCTTAGGTCAGCGCTACACTAGACGGAATGCGACGGAAGTTTTCGTGGCGGAAATTTCGCGACGAAAAATCCGCTCAACCTGAACAAGCCACATATACAACGGAATCGAACGGAATGACTTCAACGATTGTTTAGATGTGCAGTTGAAAACCTTGACTCAGTTGATCATGCACAGTACGATGAAACAATTTTTCATTTTGTGTATTTACAGGGCAATGGAGAAGCAGAAGAGAAAGAGAGAACATTAGATTCATCCATTGAATATCAAAAGGGTAGCACTTGGTCAATTACACTGTCTGTATGGGGAAATTCGACGCTATCTTGTCAAGTTCTTCCAATACTATGATGACTATAGAACTTCCACAATAAATTGGTCCAAGTCCATCCTAGATCAGCTCCACTTGCAGTTTGCGTGTCCGACTGCATCTTCAATTCTATGCTTGTCTGTCGTCAGTGTGGCGCACCCCATCTACTACCAACGGAGCTCGACGGAAATTTCCGGCCAATCTGTCGCTGGTTGTGTGTTTTGAATGTAAGCTTGTGCAGCGGCAATTTCCGTCGCGGAAACTTCAGTCGCAGTGTCTCCGTCGAGCTTCGTTGGTGCACCAGCGTTCGTCGACGGAATGTTCCGCTGGGTTCCGTCTAAACAGATCAAAACAGTGGAAAGTAGATGGGGTGCGCCACTCTGACGACGGAAAGAACGGAAGAGGCAGGCAGTGGGACAGGCAAAAAGCTGATCTAGGATGGACGTAGACCATTTTATTGTGGAAGTTCAGAACAGGCTCTGTCTGTGGAATTTTAAAGACAGAATGTACAGTAACAGGGATGCCAAGAGAAAAGCCATACAAACAGTAGAATTGTCCAAGTGCTACCCTTTTCATATTCAATGGATGACAATGTTTTCTCTTTCTCCTCTGCTTCTCCATTGCTTTGTAAACACAAAAAAAGAAAAGTGGTTTCATTGGTATAAAGGAAGGATTGCTCGCCGTAATGCGAAACTAATGTACTGGCATTTATGTTCATTTATTTTTATCCTCCACTTTTTAAGACACTGCTGAAGGATGATAAGGTGAGACCGTAGGGAACGAACGGCAAGGACAAAATCATTGTGGGAGACAGGATCGCAGTTTCATCTGCAAATGTGAACAAGGAAGTATTTGAGTGATTAGGTATGTCAGCAGTATATATTACGTAAAGGAATGGGGGACTCCTGCATGGACAGGATGGATGGGTGAATGGGAAGAACCGTACGTTACCCAGAAATAACGTTCGGCAAGGACTTTAGGATAAGGAAGAGAAAATGCCTTTGAGTTTACACAGTTTAGTTACAGAGTTTTACGCTGAAAAAGCAGTCTTGCCCTCCATTGTACATCAACAACAAAGAGATACCANTCCTGACAACCCACCACGACGCCTCAACCGACGATGGCCTCGGGACCTCCTTGATCCCTAATCATATAAACTGAGTGCCAGCAATGGCTGGCTCCTCAAAGCATGTGTCCTACCGGTGCAGTGCTGGCATTAGTGCTAGTGTTGTGCTGTGTGATATTTCATGCATGTGTACATATTTGTATAGTATACAATTCTGTATAGGTAACAAAAAAATAAATTAAATTATAAAAAAAAAAAAAAAAAAAAGAGTTTACACAGGCAATTTCGTTTTTGAATCGCCGCTTCCGGCGTAGGTGTATATGCCTCCTTGGTCACCCGATTTAACTCCACTATTTTCTGTGGGGTCATTTAAGAAACATTGTCTACGCCAAGTATAACCCAGCAACGCTCGTCAGTCCATCTCCCTGACTAGCGCTCAGAGCACATCTTTACGCAAGGCGGATCGAACATGAAATGTGATTAATAAATAGCAAATCAAATGATACTTCACTTTTTCCCATAAATGTCATTTTTTGATCAATTTAAAATCCGATTTTACCGTTGTGAAGTGTCAGTTTTGATCGTTAGGCTAGCATGGAGATTGTGGTGTAACGTCCAGTCAGTTCCTGCTTTTTTAGTTTTGTATGTGGAGTCAGAGTTAGTCTACAAGGTGGCGGACCTATAATAAGGAATTACGATGTGTTGGCTTTTAGCAATATTTATTTTTATTCGACACATTTTCAGCCAAGGTTCTAGGTGGATAAGTTGAGCCTGCAGGGAGCGATGTGAGAGAGTGGGATCTTTATTAGAAGGCAGGATAGCAGTATCGTCTGCGAAAGTCTGGATGTGCGTCGGAATATGGTAGATCGGCAGTGTACATGGAATTCCGAATAGGACCAAGGATCAGAACGCAAGTACAGGAGGATCAAATTGAATAAGGACGATCAAACTGCTGACAATTATTTGTTGTACTACTAAGTTATATTTTAGAACATTTTGGGCTGGTTTTTGGCAAAAATTTCATTTTTAAAATTTAACACTTTATCAAACGTTGAAATTGTTATTTGATCATTTGATTAAGTCGTAAAGAATGATACACCTTACGGGTAACTATGAAATAATCTAGAAGATGTAAGTGTGAGATTATAGTTTAAGTTATAGGTCAGTCCAATAGCTAATAAGAAAGGGGTTTCGAGAGGGTTTCGTAAGTCCGCTTTCATTCGCAGTTAATTTTCATAGGGTGGCTGTTGTTCCAGGAACGCCTTTGCCAGTCTAGCGTGAGCATTAGTATTCCGGGGGGCAAAAAGTGTTTCTTTCCTTCCAACGCAACGGTTCGTTCGTTAATGCGGAAATATGAGAACGGCCACACGTCCAGAAGCACTAAGACTTTCCTTGAAATGTAACTCATTCCCGTTATATTACTTGTAGAGCACTTGTTCAAATGGAATTGCCACCTAGCTAGTCGAGCGAGCAGCTTTCGAAAACAACACATTTTATTTACTACCTTTCAACTTTACGACTCGTTTCCCCTTTTAAGCAAACGAAAATCCCTTTTGTTACACATTCAGTGTACGCGGAGATTCATTTGGGATTCTCTACGCGTTTGGGGCGATAAAATTAATGAAAGTCTTCCCTTACTTTCGGTATAAATTTACAAGTAAATAGAAGAAAAGCCAATATATATTCTGAATCTAAATCTATAATTCTCTCTCTCTCGCTCTGTATAACTCACGTGTATGTATAACTCAAGTATAAGGAAGGTCCAAGAGATCTAACTTTGCGTAAATAAATAAAACAATCAATCAATCTTCCTCTCTCTCTCTTTGTCACTCTCTCACTCTCTCTCTCTCTCTCTCTCTCTCTCACTCCCTCTCTCTCTCCTTCTCACCCTCCTCCCATCGTGTGTCTTGGTTCATATGCATTTCCATTGTTTAATCTTTTTTAACTAGGGCAACACTCAAGGTGTACAAGTATAAAAACATTTATCTGATTATCAGTAGACACTTCGAATTTCCGATGCAGTTACAACAGAGAGTTATGCGATAGGCTCTCGTATTTGTAACAGCGTAGTGGGTCTGGTATACAAGGGCAAACTTTTGTCCGCGAAAGGCTTTTCTCGTCGGGGCGTTTGAGAAATTAAAGGTGGCTAGACTCGCCGAAAACAGAAATTGACCATACAAATGTTCTCCTTACTTCTACGACCCCGACGACTTTCTGCTTGCGAGACTGCCCTTGATGGTCTCGAACTTGGCCCTGCTGTTCAGCAAGCCCCGGCGTATCACCATGGGAAGTGTTCAAGCTATGATGATGCGTCATGACCAGCAAACGTCGATTTATTTTGTTTTATGTCATGTTTTTTTTCCAGTTCAAGAACGTCTTTACCTTCCCAATGTTGGAAAATTCAGAGCACAGGATGAAGGGGCATGTAAACAGGAAGCTTCTCCTCTTTCGGCATTGACATAATGTTTCGTCACATATCCTCCGCTAGAAGTTATTCCCAGCAAACCGACCCTTCCTCTCTTTCTTACTTTCATTTTTCCGCTCCTTTTTATTCTTAATTCCTTCTTTGCTAAATTGGCGACGCTGACATGTTGGGATATATGTTTCCAGAGTCACCGTCATCTCACCCTTGCGTAAACTAGCGCCCCAACTTTTCCTCTACAAGGTGGAAAGCTTCAATTCGTCGTAGTACCTTATCTAGTTTCGGTATTCATGTCTTCATGATTCTTCTCATTCCAATCTTGAATTCTACTGATAACACATATAAGTACATAAAAATTGATAAACTACTTTAATTTTCTCACTGTTAAAAGTAATAATGAAAAATCGTTTTAGCCTATCGGGCCTACTATGCGAAAGCAGCTGGCTGAGGTCCGGGCCCTTCAGTCGGTTGATCTACATCGGTTGATGGAACTCTGGTGCAACAGGTAGCCGAGTGCAGCGGTTTGCCAGTAGCTAAGTCGGCTATGTTGAGAAGGCAAGTTCGAGGCTAAACCCTTGCCATCTTTGTAGGTGCTTCATTAGAGATTAGCGAGAACTCGTCGAGGTGACGAGTCTCGAGATGTGAAGTGAGATCTCGTCATAGAGACGAGTTTAAAGCCAGTGGGGCAGTGTCCCTGCTTATATACGCACTGGTTCTGCTCAGATTGGCTGCAGAGTGGAGCGCGAGACCATTCCAGAATCGTTAGTGGCACCTAGCGGGTACCGTGGTAACTGCAGGTGGTCACCACAGGTTTTTAACCGTTTTCACGCTAAAAGTACGTTTTTCACGGTACGACTATTGCGATGATTGTTCAACAATAATCGTTGAGCACTATTTATTTGCATTTGTTATAGAACTGTTTTGATTCAAGCGATTGTCGTTAACTACGATTGTACGGTGTGAACAGTCATTCAGAAGAAGGTTGAATACAATCGTCAGTCGCTTGCGTTCCCCTAGAACGATGGACTGCGAATGAAATACTAAAGTGAAAAATCAACAAATCGCAGTCGCTCCGAGCAAAATGATAACCGACGATTTAAACAACGCTTAATCGTAGAACGAACAATATTTGCACTGAAGAAAACGTAACTTTACCTAAGATCGGATTAGAGTTAGTGTTTTGTTTTGAAAAAGTCGCATTACAATGAAACCAATAACAGAAACACTGAAACCGAAACAAATTAGATTTCAAAAACGATTGAACATAATGTTATACATTTTAAGGAGATGTCTCCCGGAGGAAAAGAAAAGGACTTGGCATCAGTGGTCAGTAGATGATGGTTGAGCTGTCAGAAATTATAAGGCCGTACTAGAACCAAGGGAAAGATCGTCGACGATCGTTGTCCGAGGATGCAATTGAAGACAAAGACGCAAGGGCGGAACATGTTCCGAGGAAATGTCGCAATTTGTACGCGCATTAATGTGTATCATAGAGTGTAATAAGGGTCCTCCGCTCAGGAAGGGGCAAATGAATACAGAGTGTACCCCATCTAACGACAAATCCCCTTCTTGCCTGGCAAATTCTCTCCCCAGGCCACAACTGCCGTCCTACAAACCATTTCCCTTCAAATTGTTTTTTACGACCCTCAATATTATGTAAAGTCACTGACTTATTAAAAAGGGAGAACTCTTCCCGAGGAGTTTCTCGTTTTTGTTGGGTTTTTTTTATTACAGCTACACCCTCTGGTAGAATATAGAAAGATAAACAGTAAATTTTCCTGTCGACATAATTTTACAGTTAGTGGTGGGATAATAACATCCAAGACTACCTAGCCGAAATTTGCTGAAAGAAAAACTAAAATGAGCTGGTTCATTTAATCTAAAACGCCGTTTTTCAGCTATCATAGTGTATATATTGCTTTTAATATTCTACATTGTTAGTCTCCAGGAGAATTACATTCATTTCGTTATTTATCTGCATTAGTATTAACTTTTCCCTTTCATCTGAGATCCTGGGGCAAGCCAACATTCTATGATCAGTGCTCGCTATAGTAGAATTTCACATGAGAAATATGGAGAATTATATAATATAATTATGTATTATTCAGAAATCGTGAGATGCGGTCTGGTGTGATGTAGGTTACAAAAACATTTTCTTTATCGTGCCAACGTTTCGATCTTTATTGAGCCCTGAAGATGATCTCAATAAAGATCGAAACGTTGGCACGATAAA
>NW_019393123.1:0-7367 GCF_000648675.2 Cimex lectularius
TGAAACCGGGCCTATTAATCAAGTTTCTTGATGACATAGGACTCACCGATGTGCTTTAGGCAGAGAACGGGGGATACAATAGCTCTTAAAGGGCGCAGTATACCATACCCTGGAAAAATTACATCTACATCTACCTATTTCGCCCGGTAGGTGGAAGAGCAAAAATTGCCCGGACGGACGGATCTTTATTAATACCATTAATTGTTAGTAATATGCGTTGCGTCTTTTCATCTTCAGTGGTCAGGGTTGTAAAGAGAGATAATCAAATCGCAAATTCCTTCCAGTTATACACTTTTCCTGGGTTAATGTAGGGATGAACTGTAACTTTGTCTTCGACCATCTCTTTCCACCAATGTTGACTGGCCATCCATGTCTGCCTCGCTGTTTTAACTGTAATACTCGTTTGTACAAATCACCATTTGAGCTGTTCGTCGGTGGTATAAGCCAGAAACACACTTACCCGATGCTACGCCACGTCACATCTCATCAAAACGTGGCAAGGCGTCGGGTAGCGTCGCATGGCGTAGCTTCGGGTAAGTGTGATCCCGGATATAAGCAGGGCGAGTCTAGCCGCCAACTCTTTATATTTATACGTTTTTCCGTGGCCAATGTGGTGGATGAAACATTGTAGATTTTAAATCTAGAAGGTTGGTTTTTTTGTAAACCAAACACACCATTTTTAAGCCAAATATTTTAATTGATAACGTATTTCGGACCACTTCCTTATTCCCTCTTCAGAGCACACCTTGCTATTTAGCTAAATGAAACTCCTGAAAATGGAACGTCGCAATGTAAATTTCTAGATTTAAAATATTTTTACCACCGTATTAAATTTAAATTAATTAAAAAAAAATATAGACTGATCATCTCTCGCCATTCAGGTCTACTTATTTTCGATTTTTACTGTAATACAGGTTTCTGCTTAGAAACAAGTAGTATATTGCAATACGAGCCAGGATAACTTACAACTAATTAACTTGAATCCGACTAAGGTTAAATTAAAGTTATCTTCTGTTCATAAAAGTGGAATACAATCCGTCAGAAAAGTTTCCAAACTGTTTGCTAACTCATACCCTCATAAATCGTTCAGCATACGACGAACTTTAATAAGGAAAAAAATTGAGAAATTGAATTCTTCTCAGCGTAGCAACTATTTTTAGGTAAGAACTATTATTTATACTCATGATTACTACATATTTTAACTTGCAAATATTAAGATAAAGGCAAATCAGAAAGAAGTCGCATCTCTCCTAGATTATATGTAGTTACCGTTCATAGAACTTCCTCAAGGGCTGGTATTAATTAAAGTAAATAACCGGTCAGATAAACAATAAACCGAGAATAACGAGTTTTATAAAATATCGGGGTTATTAGTTGGATTGTTTTATCAATGTGAAACGCCACTTTGATTTTGATGTCAAGAAGGTAGATTGTTTAATTTACAACCATTGAGGTGGTGTTTTAACCTTGATTTAAGGGCTTGAAAATCGTTTGAGACTTAACTACTCGCATTAAACTCATCACTGTACTTTGATCACAATAGAACTTCTTAAGCCATGTTTAACTCGCGATCGCGCCCTTTCGTTTCTACTTTCCCCTTACGTTACCGATATTTTAAATTAATTTAATTATTTTGGTTAATATTTTTAATTGTCGTTGTTGAGATTTGCATTTTCCATTATCATTGATGACTTCGTGGAGAGGGTGGGGTGGCCGTGGCGACGGCCCTGCGGACTGTTCAGTCTTCACCCACCTGCCGGCTGAGCAAGATGCTTCGGTATGTAAGTGCGGACACACTTCAAACTCACGTCTTCCGAGATGTTTTAATTTAAAAAAACCCGGCCCGATTATAATAAGGTGAGAGGAGAAAATGCAGAAAAAACAACGAATTGAAACGAACCTCATGTTCGCAATTTGGGACTGGGAGTAACAAAAAAAATATTTTGATATAAATTTTAAAAAAATATTTAGGGTGCGAAAGGGTTGTTAATGTTCGGAAATTGAGTTAAACTCTCAATACAAAATTAAAGTTAAACTCTTTTAAAAGTAGAATGTAAAAAAAAAAATTTAACATAGTTCAAACAAAAAAATTAGTCAACAAGACTTCATAGAAAAAAATGCTATAATACTGCATAATATACTGTACAGTCCTTTTTCAAATGTCGTGTAATTAGATTAGCACAAATACTTCTTGTAGTATTATACATTAATAAATCAAAGTAAGAAATAAGTATAAAAACATTTTGTGAAATGTAGTACTTTCAATTTCCAAATGCATTTCTAACTCAATCTAATAAAACGTTTTTTTCTTTCTGTTATTTTCAACGTCGCGGAAGTTTTACGAAACTAAAATAGTGGCAGATCCAACATAAACGATATACATGAATATGGTAATTCATTTGGACATACATGGAAAAAATGACCCTGGTTAGTTTTAGACTGGTTGTTAGCATATCGAACAAAGTATCAGAGCAACACAAATCAATACTTTGCAAAGTCAGCTAAGACATAAAATAATTGCGAAGTACTGTTAATTTTGTATTATGTCGAGGTGAAGGAGCCCTGGTTTGGTCGCCTATATAACGTTTGATGAGTTTTTTTATTGATGTCATCAATATAAATATAATATTCTCATTTATGATAAAATCAAACCCTTGTTGACCATTCAAACGACTCCACTGGCAGAAAACTTTACATGAGGTTTAGAACCGTGCAAACAACACTTAACGGTGCAGATTTGGCCTCGGCGAACAAATTCGACCTGAAGGTATAAAATAAAACATTTCAGAGTATTCTTGTTAATTTCATCCTTATTTTTCTCAATATAATGATCTCTTGTTTGAGAAACTATGACAGAGGAGATATTAAGCTTTGTAACGGTTGCAGAAAGTTGAAATAGGATAAAATAGTGTTGGGTTTTTAATTGGAACACTAGGCTAGAAACCCGCGAATTTAGCCAAAAATTCTCTATTTTTTCAATGCTACGAAAAATAGTATTCAAATGTGTGTGGTGATCAGTGACCGTTAATCGATAATTATTCAGAAATCGTGAGATGCGGTCTGGTGTGATGTAGGTTTCAGAATAACATTTTCTTTATCGTGCCAACGTTTCGATTTTTATTGAGATCATCTTCAGGGCCTGGTTATCTGCCTTTCAACAAAAAATTAAAAAAAAATTCTGTTGAAATACAGACACACAAGGCCCTGAAGATGATCTCAATAAAGATCGAAACGTTGGCTCGATAGAGAAAATGTTTTTCTGAAACCTACATCACACCAGACCGCATCTCACGATTTCTGAATAATTAGTATTCAAAAGTTTTCAAGGATGCTTAAAATGATTTTTTTTCCAATATGTTCCAATGTTTATTAGTCTACATTACTGGAAACATATTTTGGTTTTTGTAACATTTTATGGATCTAATCTCATTTGATGCTGCTTTAAATAAATGCGTCAATTTCAAAATTCCTGCTCTTTGGGAAGCTTTTTAATGTCTTGCTGTCAGGTCAATAGGTTCAACTTCACGCAGCCAATGCAAAACTGGTCGAAGATGAAGTTGGTAAAGATGAGATGGTAAATCAGTTGTACGATTAGGAAAAATGTGACAACTATATTATTCCAGACTCCGATTAAGAAGAAGCTGTAGTTACTCAAAAATATTTATAGTAAAATGGTCCAAATAAAATGGACTTCTCAGTTTCCACATAAAATTTGTTTTAATAGTAATATTTCAATTAGCATTCGGGAGCTAATCCATTCCAAATAGTAATTTCAAAAATCCATGCTAGGGGACCGCGGTAGCCGAGTGGTTAGCATGAGAGACTCTCATGCCGCGGTCGTGGGTTCGATTCCCACCGTTGCCCCTGGCCCTTTTTTTCCCAATAACCCCCCAAATTTGAACACACATATACGAATTTGTCACATGGCTAATATGCATAGTTCATAACGCCAAAAAAAAAAAAAAAAAAATCCATGCTCAAAAGAGTTTGAAATAAAGTTTCGAAGTAGGGTTGAGAAGTCAAGTGGTGGTTACACTTGGTAAAAATAGAAGATATGGTATTCTGTATATTCTGACCTTTTTTATATGTATGTGTGTGCGCGCGCTATAGTGAACTATCAAGTAGTTAGAGCAGCGGCGTATTGAGCCGAATCCTGTTCGAATCCTGACGCTAACTTTTTCATCTTAACCAAGACCTTACATAAAAAGAATAATTAAGTGTGCCTGAGTGCAAGATCTAGGAACGCACCAGCGATTCTTTGTACTTCAAAGCAAAGAAAATGGTGCCTACAAAAACGTAACTTTAAAATATTAAAATTATTTTAACCTATTTGCAATTTCATGTTGAAATTTATTTATTTATTTTTATTGACCGATCAACATATTATCATGAATTTATTTACTTTCGTTCAGATTTTGTTTCCTCATTGTGATTGGTATTTGTATTTCTCTCGAAAAATTCTGCCCATGTCGTGCCATCCAGTATGAACAAATTGTTTCATGGAAATTTCGTATTAGCCTATTAAGCGGTAAACAAGTTTTATTTTTAGAAGTCGCTACCTGCATGGAATCTCTGGTTTGTATTTTAATATTCTTTATTTCTGAAATGTCAAATGAAAAAATTAAGAGTGCAATTGATTGTTTTGTTCTTCTAAACAAATAAATAAGAAATAAAAAGAGGGCTTAACCGGTTTTCATTGACCGGGGTTACTCGACAATAAAGCCTCCTTTTCTTTTACTCAGTTCTTTTACTCAGATCTGAAAGATCTATTGTGGAATTAGCCCTTTTTTATTTCATTTTTTTTACCGCGGGATTCGAACCCTAGACCATTAGTTCAACCATTGCGGCCACCGTCGCCCCTTATATATAATTATCAATTTATTTTCAATGAAAATTCTATGCAACCAATCTTCAACAACCAAGAACACCTTGATTTATGAAATAATGTAAAATGTGGAGGACAAGACTAAACGATGAAAATTATACTCACAATATCAACACCAAGGAACTAGTATTAGACGTTTTTCTTAAGTAAAAGTATAAATCTATCGCTATTTCTAGTCACATATTACATATTCCGATATCTCTATTGTTTCATGACAGAGTCGGCCAGTTTTCTCATTAATTGAGGTGGTGTAATTAATATCAATGTCCAGTATAAAGCCCTATTATTTTCTTTAATTTTATCTTTAAGTAGATTTTCATTTTACAAAATGAGATCGTGAGATCGTGATTGTTTTTCATCTGATGAATTCATCCAGTGGTAGCAATTTCTTTTTTTCTAAACTTATTCAAGCTCCTGCTTTTGTTTGTTTGTCAGCCTGTTTATTGCCTTCAATACTCTCCGGTCTTGGTGGTCAAATCAGAGTTACCTGATTACATTTTTCCAGGAGCTGGAGATACGTTAGGCAATTACAGACCAGCTCTGAATTCAAGTTTTTAAGGCCTTCAGTGCTGCTTATGGCGGGAACCTCAGCTCAGAAATATTAATGATGCGGGACGAAGAGGTTTTGCTAGTCTAAATTTAGTCATTTCTCTCCTGGCGCCATATTAAACCCACCTGTATAACATCTAAGTCAAATTTTCAAATAAAAACAATAAAACGAGTATACAGTACCATTTATTATCCAATAAAAAAATTGTGGGGAAACCAAAACTTCTGTAGAACGGAATAATTTTTAATTTTGTGGTAAAATCAGGGAATATTTCCTCTTCTTCAGGACTTGGAAATTGTTATTAATAAATTTTAACACGAACATCTATTTACAATAATGAAACCTTTAATTTCGAACAGAGAGAATTAATTAGCTAATGATGGAACAATCCGTACCTGAAATTTTTATGTGCAAACAAAACTGAGAAATCGTTTTGGTTATTCTTTATAAAAATAATAAAATATGTTTTAGGTTTTTGCGAGGTAAAGGGTAAAACGGGAGCAGGTATTTTTATAATAAAACCGTTTTTGAAGGTCTATTCGCCAAATGTCATTTAATAACGACTTCAATAAAATTTTCTCAGAAAATTCATGAATAAATAATTGGAGAGAGATTATATCAACCCCCTATATTAAAAGCTGGTCTTCATTCTCAGTTTAATATTTTCCTTGTTATATTGTTATCAAACAGTGTTTGATTTTCAAACCAAAAGTGTATATTTGAAATTACCAAACGAAAAATTGTTTTCTCTTGTTTTTAGGATTTTAAAAGCGAGATATATTTTTAAAATTTTTAATTTTTGTTGTAAAATTAAGCACTTGATGGAAAATTGAATGAAATCTTGGCCTCCGGTCAATATAACTGCGGCTATTGCTATACTCACTAAATCAAAATCAGTACAGACTAAGAAAATCAATTTAATTATTAGAATTTTAATGTGTTTTTTTTAGTGCAACCTCGATTCGGAGAACAATATTACCACTGTTATTTATATAACATGGTGTGGTGAATTGTTCATGAAACCTACAATTTAGCTAAGTTAATTTAATGATAAGTATGGTTTTATCGTCATAATTAATGAAAATATAAATGCGAGATACGATAAATTAATCACGACTTCCTTCCTCACTCTGTAATAACAAAGTATGTATTTACAAATATATCAGAGAAGAAATATTACCGCGTCCAGCTCTTCATTTGGAGGATAGCTATGTAGATGATATAATTAAAAATATATCTTTTGTTAAAATAGTAAAATCAATAAATATTCAAGTAGTAATTTCTTGATCCTCGGACAAAATGTTTGGAAAGGAGTAGAAAAGTAGATGACGCGGATAAAACCAGGACGTCCCAACCTCCGGACCTAACTCCCTCTGACGCTAATGCAATAAAAAAAAATAGGATTAAAAAGAAATAGACGCCCCGTTGGGCGGGATCGGCAGAGTAGCTCCTACATATCGAGGTCATGGTCGATAGATGACCCTCGGATCAGATTGTGAGTAATGGAAGATGGTAGAATCATCCTCTCATCAAGAACAGGCTGTGAGAGGTTGACACGCGCGCACTTACTTTTGGGCACGAAGAAAGGTTGCTCCATGGTTCCATATAAATAGCGTGTAAGGGTGCCACCTGATATGAGAATTGTGCTTGAGATCAGCGAGCATTTGGGTCGCTTGTGTCGATTTTCATTTTAAAAAAATGTGTTAATTGAATAATTAATACTAGAATTAAAGATCTGGGTAGATGCTGTCAGACCACGGGGAAGAGGAAAAGGACCCAGCCCTTTGTTAAAAGGACCCTTCATATTGTTACTTTAAGTATTTAAGAGAGTTGGATTAAGGCTACATTAGATAACGAGGCCCCTGTCTTCTTAAGCGGCGTGGAGATTGTTAAGGTGGCGATTCACGATCGCTCCTAGCAGTCCAAACGGAG
>NW_019393124.1:0-7381 GCF_000648675.2 Cimex lectularius
TGCTCTACCACTTGAGCTATGGTGACCTCTCTCCACTCGGACACCAACTTCCCATCTCAACCGCACCTTTTGAATTTTCCCTCATTTTTGCCATTTTTCAAATGTCGTGTAATTGGATTGGAATCTCAACAACAAATGAAATAGCCACGGAGAGCTTTAGTGAAGTATACTTCATTTTAAATCATTAAATTCACTAATTTCGTGGTCCGCTTGACCAATTAATTAAGGTTTTTAGTTGAGAAAAAAAATTTTAAAATTTAATTCAAGTTCTTCCATAGATGGAGATTTTTGTAAATATGCCATTCAAATTGAAAAAAAAATATTTAAATTCATTGAGATTGTTAGGTTATCTATGCAACACCTAAATGTTTAGTTTTTAAGAACAATCGGTTTAATAAAAAATCCATGCTTTAAAAGGTCAACTATAATATAATTATAAAATGTAATAAGGACGCTTGTCAGTTTGATCATTAATGATCATCATACAAACTATTGCTTTCCCATTGTTAATAAAACCTGGTTCCTGGGAGTGAATCTTGATTATGCCATGCGTTTTGATTATTACATCACTGTTCTAACAACGAGCCTCTGCTGCCTGTTTCAATTAGCAATTAAGGCTGGTTGTGCCCTAGCAGCAGCTGGCATTGAATTATCATTATTGTTTATGTATGCTATGGCATTGGTTTCTGAGGTAGCAATGCTGGTCTAATAAGGCTGTTCTACTCTAGAAAAGAGTAGTTCGCATCATACTGTGCTTAAACCCGTGAAACGCGCTCACGAAAAACAGATATCAAGAAAGGCTGTCTCACGTCATCATGACTTAAGGTGCGTGTCCACTTGAGAGTATTTCATATATTTTATTGCCTCTGAGAGTGCTCACAAGAAAGCAGCAGAGAGCTGGCATGCCTCGGCTTGCTGTCTAGTCGACATGCTCTTCCTTCTCTCTCTGAGAGCAGCTCATAATACAAAAAGATTTCATATTGTCTACATGTTTGTAAAATTAATAAAAAATTGGGGACAAAATGAAATTTAAAATCTAATTGAGGCATACGACCTTTATGGGATGTTACATCAAAACACTATAAACACAGATACATGAAAAATAAACTATACAAAGAAACTAGTGGCTTGTTCGACTGAGGAGATGCCAAAGAAAATATATAAATATTATATATAATTAATTTATTATTAATATATAATTTGTCACTCCCTGATGTGTCGAAGGGTCTCTATGTCAAGGGAGTTCACCTACCCTATTATGTGGCTGGGTTGCTAGATCATTTTAAGTCAGATGACCAGGAGGTCATCACTTCCCAAGCAACGAGTTAGGCTCCAACAGGGGCTGTTGACAGATATGTCATTTCAGCCTCCAATGCACTATAGTCTAGCTTAATACCAATTATATTCGATAACGACAGTCACACAAGTAAATACACTCATTCTGATTAATTTATGGAGTACTTGATATTCCTCTACCTACCTACACCCAATATCAATAATCTAATCTAAATTATAATCGATTAGGTTCTTTTATGAATATTCCACCATCGGACCTGGACACACAGACTGTCGAGGGGCAATGGTGATGCTCTTATCTCACCATCAGCCCCTCACATTAATAAATACACTCACTCAAACAAAATACATAAACAAATCTACGCATAATTTTAAAAAACCTCATCCTCCAAAAAGAGGATACAAGAAACCTAAACCGTTTAACAAATTACGTTTGTAAAGGGCGGAAAATCCCTTCAGAATCTTGGACGAACCCATTTCAATGTGATAATGTCAGTTTATACTCATATCACACAAATTAAAAATATTTTATACAATACAGCCAAATAGAACTCGTGCCCAAAATTATACTTGGCCTTATCAGCACCGGAGACAAACTCTATAGCACTGTTATAACTCAACAGTCAACTTATAAGGAAAAACTTAGCCAGGTTACTGCAGAGTTACAACACATGGCTAAATTCAAAATCCCAATAAGCAATTTGACCATTTTATTTAAGTAAAAATAATATTTATTAGATAATAAATAAAACGGAAACTTAATCAATGATTTAATCAAATACCTAACAATTACAATATAAATAAATATAAAGAGTGTAATATATTTGTAATCTTTCTGTATTAACTTTTGAATTAAAAAGTAAATTTATACAATGCAAAAAATATTTTTTATATTCAATGAAAGTATTTCTACTCACTTTGAATACAAAAAAATTTTTTTGCATTGTACAAATTCACTTTTTTCCACATCCTACATGTATTTGTTAAATTTAAACAATGTTTGTAAATCCCAGGCCCTGAAGATGATCTCAATAAAGGTCGAAACGTTGACACGAGAAAGAAAATGTTCTGAAACCTACATCACACCAGACCGCATCTCACGATTGCCGAATAATTAATCCAATTTAAATTATAATCAATGGGGTTCTTCTATGAATATTCCACCATCGGGCCTGGACCCACAGACAGTGTTGTGGTGATGCTCTTATCTCACCATCAGCCCCTCACCACTCACCTTAATAAATACACTCACTCAAACAAAATACATAAACAAATCTATGTATAATGTTAAAAAACCTCATCCTCCAAAAAGCCTAACAGGGGACCCAGAAATGTATAACTTTATTTAATTAATAATTTATAATATATAAATTAATTTTTAATATATATTTATTAATATAAATTATATACATATAAAAGCATAGAGTCAGTAATCAGATCAAGATGCTCAAATGGCTGCAGTTTAAAACAAAACAAAAAAAAAAGCGTAAAAGACCAGAAAAAGAAGGAAAACACTCAGAGGTCCAGTGAAGACCTCAGCTGTTTGTGGGCCTACTTTATATATGTATTTAATTTTAATTTTTAAATTAATTATAAATAAACATTATAATGTATATAACATTATATACATAAAATATATAATTTTTTTTTACTTTTCCACTTAGTTTTTTTAAAAACCTTGTTTCATACATGTTTCATAATGAAAATTATAAATACACAAATAAAATTTTCTCATAATTTCTGAACTGATGTGTGTCTTGCAGTTGTAATTATTGAGTAATTGTACGGTTTGCACCAAAGTTATTTCTTCCCGTGATCCATGACTTAACACAGACCATTCTTTTATTAATTTTCTTTTTTTGTAAAATTTGTGCAATAATTATTGCAGCTGTGGTTTTCTGTCGCGATGTGACCACTCTCAAAAGCCGACTAATCGATAGTATGGACACAGTCTTGAGAGATCTTGTGAGAAAATTGACAGAGAGTACCTTGCAAAAAAACTCTCGAGAGCAGCAAAATTCGACTCTCAAATGGACATACACACGAGTGTTGCAAGAGTTCTAGTGGAATTTACTCTCAAGTGGACGAGTACTTGTAGAATTTATTGAGAATGTACTCAGGCATCAGCCACCATTTGATAAATTAATTACCTCTGGCTTCAACACGTTCAAGGACTATCTACTTCCATGCATGAGTTGATACGAGCACAGGCTTCTAAGCCGTGACAAAAATACTTAATAAAATTAAAAATATTGTTACATTTGAAAATGTGAAGTATTTCATTGAAATTTTTATTTAAAATGAATTTTATAATGTGAACACCTTTTTGAATTTTAGTCCAATATAGTTTTTTAACTATATTTTGTTAGGTTCCATGGTCTCCATGACCAAATAAATTCTTCTTGATTAATTAACGTTTTGATAGAGATAAAAAAGTACGTGTCACAAGCGGTATTCGAACCCACAACCTTCGGCTAAGTACGCCGCTGCTCTACCACTTGAGCTATCGTGACTTAGATCCACTCGGACACTAACCTCCCATATCAACCCCACCTTTTGAATTTTCCTTTGAAAAATGGCAAAAAAAGAGGGGAAAATTGACTTTTTTATCTCAACTAAAAACCTTAATTAATCCTAGCAAGAATGTCGAGTACTTCACTATCCTCAAGCTGGTATATGCAAATAGGAATTATAATTACCTGCTCAGGCTTTAAAAAGTGAATTAAATTATGAGATAAATAACAAATGTATAAAACAGAGCATAAACTACAAATGAAAGAGAATTTTAAGAAAATGAAATTAGGGAGTGGATCGAAGTCATGATAGCTCAAGTGGTAGGGCAGCAGTGTATTTAGCCAAAGGTCGTGGGTTTGAATCCCGCTCATGACACTAACTTTTTTACCTCAACCAAAACCTTAATTAATTGAAAATTAGTTTTTTAATTTAATATTTTGCTATGATTAGTTATGTTATTGCTCTGTGTGTAGTTTCTTTATATTGCATTTATATGTGATTTTTGGCTATGTTCATACAATTATTGTGTATAGACTGTCACTGAATAAAGAGATTTTGATTTGTCTTAGTTGACAAAACCAAACCAAATATTGTTCAAAATTATTGGTTCAGAGAATAATTGAAATTAAAGCAAGAAAGTGCTTTAATTCATTATAACTCAATGTCTTAAATATACCATAGAACATATGAACCTGTGTTACATGATTTTTGGCTGTTTAAGGATGAAGTCTGCGTGGTTGTGACGCTTGGCTTGGAACGACGCAACAAGGTCTGCCAGGGGAAGCGTGTTGAGCCGATGACGACTTGACAAATTACCAAATTGATCGTACTTCGGATTTGCCAGGGAACGGTTTGGGGACTTCCTTGACTTTGAGTACGTTGGGCTCTCCGAAGGCATCCATCGTAACCGCTTTCATAAGTGTGCTGGTATGCCTGTCAGTCACAGATAATAAGCAGAGTATTTCTTATATACGAGAACGTTTATGAAATAAATACCTCATCAGGGAGTTTGTTTTATACAAGAAACCTAAACCGTTTAACAAATTACGTTTGTAAAGGGCGGAAAATCCCTTCAGAATCTTGGACGAACCCATTTCAATGCGGAAATGTCAGTTTATACTCATGTCACACGAATTAAAAATATTTTATACAATACAGCCAAATCGAACTCGTGCCCAAAATTATACTTGGCCTTATCAGCACCGGAGACAAACTCTACAGCACTGTTATAACTCAACAGTCAACTTATAAGGAAAAACTTAGCCAGGTTACTGCAGAGTTACAACACGTGGCTAAATTCAAAATCCCTATAAGCACTTTGACCATTTTATTTAAGTAAAAATAATATTTATTAGATATTAAATAAAACAGAAACTCAATCACAACGAAATCATTGTATTTAATCAAACACCTAACAATTACATATAATTAAATATGAAGAATATAATATCTAGTTAATCTTTCTGTATTAACTTTTGAATTTAAAAAAAATTATATTTTAATTAGATTTAGTAGTCTAGAAACAATCTGACCTGGTATTACTTTATTTTCAAAGTAAGGACATTGACATAAAATAAAATTTCAATGTTTTATTTATGTATTTATATATAAACTGCTCAAAAATGAATAGGAATATTGCCAATTTTGTAGTATATACTTTCCCTAGCATTTTTATTTCATTTTTTATTATAAATTGCATTATAATTTATTAGAAATTATTGTTTTTAACTGAAGGAAAATTTAGTTAAAGGATTTTGAAAAATAAAAGATTTTGATTTCATGATTTTGATTTGCAATGCATCCCACATGTGCTGAATGGGATTGAGGTTCTGGAGACAATGGGGGAAGGGGGTAAATTCCCAGGAATGAGGTCTGGCCAAAAATCGCTGTCATTGAGATCCCTGGTTTGAGGGATGAATATCTCGTCATCTTTCTTCAGTGAGGCTGTCTTCAGCAATATGGAGTCCAGTTCGTCCTCCAGAGTAAATCCCAGCCCAGAGCAATACACCGCCTCCTCCGATTTGCACTGAAGGCAGCGCGAACTGGGGTAATGCATGCATCCCCTGAACTCTTCGAAGGCTGCTATCACTATAAAGACAGAAACGCGACTCATCAGTAAACATAACTGCTTTCCAATTGGTGTTCTCTTCTGCCCGCTGCACCAAATTCTCCTGAGTTGCGTGTGGTGGGCTGTTGTTGCAGGTCGCCTCAAAGAGGCATATGATATGAAACCAAGTAAAGGCTGATTACAAATTGTTTGTGTTGATAAAGGCCTGCCAAAACATCTTGTCCATTTAGGAACTGGTGGGCACTAAGAAAGGGGTTCCGTCTTGCAGCAATGACAATATTTGTTTGTTTGAGCTAGGACTAGAATAAATAACTGGACTGCAGATTCAGAAGGCACATGTACATACTCGGAGCAGCAGAAACAACCCTGTACAGTTGCCAAGAAGAAGAAACAGCGGAACATTTCCTGTTGGTGCGAAAGCAAGGCTGAGAATCCTAATCCTGGGAGAGGAAAAGCCAGGGCTGGAAGGATTCAGGAGCCTTTGAAAAAGACCCGACTGCATCTCATGATATCTGAATAACTTTGAAAAAGCTTTCGGGTCTGGTAAAAAGCCTTAAGGAGCTCTAGATAAAAAAAGAATGGAAATGCAAAATAGCCAATACTGGTCGCAGAGTATAGGTCATAAAAAGGCCAGCTCCTACATAATCTAAACTAATCTAGTAAAAATAATAATAAATATTATTGTAACAACAATAAACTATATTTGTATACACCTATATTTATTTATTTCAAAACAATCTATAAAATTATTGCCTTTAATTTATGTTTAAATATACTAAATTTAGATTACAAAATTCAATATTTGGCCATATCTTATTAACTTTTCTCATTATTATATTTATCGGTGAATAAAATTTAAATTGTTTTACAAAAGGGTGCACAAACATAGGTGAATGGCTGGTACAATTGGGACTACAGATAATACATGAAATGAGGTCAAAACAATTTAGTCGCCCATCAATTATATTGTAATAAATAAATAAAAAACCGCCTTCTGACAGTTAGTGCTGGAAGATTATGGAGTGGAAAAGACAATTCTGAGGATGAAAAAATAGGAAAATGCGTCTAAATTTATTTTGAACTAAAATTTCGTAATAAGAAAAGTGTTTCCATAAAACAATACAAAATTCAAGGATAATAAGAATGACAGTTTTGTGAAATGTCAATGAAGAATATTGGGATTATGAAAAAATTTCGAGCATTTATTATTTAAAAAAAAAAACCTAGAATTTTAAAATTTTTTATTAATACTGATATGCTCCTTAAATTCTAACTTGGTATCAAACAAGATGCCCAAGTCTTTGACAGAGGATACTTTTTAGTGTGGTATTATTGTGAGAATAATTATTTAGAAACTTCACTAATTTCGTGGTCCGCTTGACCAATTAATACGTTACAATTAATTAAGGTTTTTTTAGTTGAGATGAAAAAAAGTTAATGGCACGAGAGGGATTCGAACCCACGACCTTCGGCTAGATACGCCGCTGCTCTACCACCTGAGCT
>NW_019393125.1:0-14541 GCF_000648675.2 Cimex lectularius
TTAATCGATATTTATTTAGAAATCGTGAGATGCGGTCTGGTGTGATGTAGGTTTCAGAAAAACATTTTCTTTATCGTGCCAACGTTTCGATCTTAATCGTTTTTTGTTAAATTTAAACAATGTTTGTAAATCCCGGGCCCT
Organism: Cimex lectularius; assembly: GCF_000648675.2. Taxonomy (NCBI): domain Eukaryota; kingdom Metazoa; phylum Arthropoda; class Insecta; order Hemiptera; family Cimicidae; genus Cimex; species Cimex lectularius. Next base: position 142 of record NW_019393125.1, read on the forward strand.
GAAGATGATCTCAATAAAGATCGAAACGTTAGCACGATAAAGAAAATGTCTTTCTGAAACCTACATCACACCAGACCGCATCTCACGATTTCAAAATAAATATTTATTATTTTAATTAAGTTTCACTGCAACTTTTAAATTATGGAAAATTTTATCGTTTTTAAATGTAAATATAATTTTGTTTGAATTCAAGGGTATTCAACGAAAAATGCATTAACTTAAAAACCATAACTGTTCCGATTTTATAGACGTGTTAAGATTTTAGGAAGATCTAGGTTCCAATTAGTTAATTAGTAAAATATGGTGAATTATTATGAATTAGTAAGTAGTAAAAACACATACACACTATTATGTATTAATTTAATTAACTTATATCAGCTTAAAAGCATGAATCACTCTTGAGAGATAACTCCATGTTTTTCTTTATAGATATCTTAGACCCTCTATAGTTAGAAAAAGCTTGAATCTAAATCGTCTAATTTATACAGGCTGTAAATATATCACGTTGTATGCAGTTTGATTGTTATTGATAAAAGTATAATCATGTGGTCTGCGTCGTGTACACGGCGGAGGTATGCGATCCGGGGCACTGACATTTAAAGGTAAATCAGCCCTGCCTAGGTACCGACTCCCTGGGTACTATGACAAATTTACAGTGGATCCCTTTTTTCGTGCACTTATTAGAGAGATACGCTATGTTAATGCTCCTATTAAAAACGGTGGTAGTCGTCTGGGAACCTGGTTATGCTGAGCTGGTGGCAACTAACGTCCTGTCTGAACCTCTGCGATTCGGCTTGCTGACACTGAACGAGCAATAAAGAATGCAATGAAAGAACGTCGGCGTCGTCAATGAGTCGGATCGTCCAATCATAGCTTGTTGAGAACACGACTGGGCGATTTCCACCGATGGTCTGAAACGCAAGGAAGGGATCGTGCTCACTCGTTTGAGCATAGGCCACACACGATTGACACACGGACAACTGTTTTTGGGGCAAACACCGCACAGGTGTCCCGCTTGTAGAGAAAGGTTGCTCAGTGTGTCGCACTTCAGCAGTGGCCTTGCCATTTTACAGGGAGCGAGTAGGCACAACACCTAAAGACAGTCCTTAGCATGAGAATGTTGCTGGTTCCCCTTTTAGAATTTTTAAGGAATATGATGGTGTTTCCTCTTCTTTAGAGTGTAAATATTGCATATAATGTATGTAAGCGTATATAATGTATGTGTGCTTGATAAAAAGTATAATTGATATTTGGTCGCTCCTTTTCCCTGTCTTCCTTGCAATTCTTGGCTTCATACTGAGTATAGCATAAGTATACATTATAAAAGACAAGATAGATTAGCACAATTATATAATTGTATATGATGTCTTTGGTTTGAAATGGTTTAAGTTACACGTTAGCATTTTTCTTGACTTAACATACAATTTAAATTCACTATTTTCGTGGTCCGCTTGACCAATTAATACAATTTAAATTAAAAATTGTCCCTACATTAAATAAAGACAACATCGGTTTTCCAGTGTAGCCGGATCGTGCTTCACATCATCGAGATAAGGAAAAAAGGGCTCGAGTTATGTAAGAATCGGTTACATAAGGATTCGACCGGCAGTCTCACACGCTCTTCGGGAAGAACGGTGTGCACCAGGTAGAAAATCCATTTTCAAAATGGCCTTCAGGACCTTCACGAGGCGATTGTACTCATCCTCGTCGGTTGAACTTAATGGGATGTTCATTCCGCTCACAACGCCTTTTAAGGCCGATCAGTCGATTTGCTACGAGAGCCTCGGATCCAATCTGAAGAAATACGAGAAAATCCCTTTCAAAGGTAAATGTTTCGACCTTTCAGAACTATTGTGGCATTCAAAGTAAATCTTTTTAACGCCTTCACCTTCGATTACGATTTTGCATCTGAACACCTTAGTTTTCTGCCATTATTAAACATTTCACTTGTTCTTCAACGGTTTTTCATTCTTAATTCACTATTTTAATATTTTTTGTACATAAGAAATATAAAACAAATTTTTAACACTCCAACCTAATATTTTCCGTCAAAATTATTTTTGGAGTAATTAGTTTATATGTCCCTTAGTCCCTGGAAAGCGAGAATAGACGGACCAGATAGATCACTTGTCTGTTGTAAAAGTTTCTTAGAATATCAGATTCTCAGTATGTGAAATGCTTAAATGTTGAAAAACCAGTTGAAAAATCATAAAAATTCAAAAAGAGACATTTTTGATTAGATAATTCACATAAAAGAAACGAGGCTGAAATATCGAAATAAGTTAACCTTTTTATGTAAGGTTTTGGTTGAAATGAAAAAGTTAGCGTCACGAGCGGGATTCGAACCCACGACCTTCGGCTCAATACGCCGCTGCTACAACCACTTGAACTATCGTGACTTCGATCAAATCGGACACCAACTCCCCATCTCAACCTACAACATTCGAATTTTTCCTCCTTTGAAAGAAGTAATTTGGACAATAGACCATTAAATATAATGGATTTAATAGGTATCTAAATAACCTTAGTTCACCCCTTCATTTTAATTCACAACTTTATAAAATCGCTCATGATACATCAGTTTCATTGATGTTTACTGTTCAGTGAATACATAATTCATAAACTGGTCAGATTACACGAGTTAGTTGATAAATGTTCACACGAGTCAAAACGACAAGTTTCGATTCACACGGACATAGCTATAAATCTTTCATGTGGCAATTATTTAGATTAGTCGGCCCAAAAAGGGCCGTAGTGCCGTATAAACTACTCATGGGACTTTGTGTACATGGCCGAACACCCTCTGGGACGTGAGATATAATATGCTAATGAATCCGCCATGAATTTCCAATAGGATTAGTGACAAGTTGAACGGTCAGGATCCATAGGTTTGAAACGTGGAGGATGTTACGTGATATAATATGAATTGTTATTAACTTTTAGCTAGAATTTTATTTAATTTTTGAGATTTCCTCTTGGGGTCTGGGGGGATTTCCTGTTTTGTTCGGCCTATCACAGTTGTTTTGATCAGACAGACGAGTTTTGCCATTTTCACCACGGTTTATAGCAAAAATAGGAAGGCCAGGATGAACAGCAGGACTCAATGTCTCAAAAAGTAAAAAATAAAATTAATAAATCTCAGATTTCGTCTTGGGGCCCTAGTTTGGTCATTTCCGATCATTTTGGTGTGCCTATACTTGCTATTTTGGTCTGTCCTTTCGACTCACGTCATCTTCAGCAATGCTAAGAAAGACCAGAACATCGAGGGTATGAAGGCTAAAATGATCAGAAACGATCAAACTATATAATAAATAATTATATTGGCCAAATTGCTTCTTTCAATTACTTAATCTTTTTATGTAAGATAACCCCTCATCTCAACCTACAACCTTTCGAATTGAAAAATGGCAAAAAGAAGGAAAATTCGAAAGGTTGTAGGTTGTGATGGGAATTGGTGTCCGAGTGGATCGAAGTCACGATAGCTCAAGTGGTAGAGCAGCGGCTTATTTAGCGGAAGATCGTGGGTTCGAATCCCGCTCGTGACACTCGCTTTTTCTTTTCAATCAAAATCTTAAATAAAAAGGCTATATAATAAAAATGAACTCGGACTAACAAAATACACACAGATCCGAAAATGATGATGGTGAACAGCTGAAACGCTTCTGACAGACCAAAACAGGAAAGATTGACCAAAAGAATCTGACCAAATTGAATTAATAGTTTTGTTTGTAAACAGGGTATTTAGTTTCTGGAACGACCGGTGAGTCACCTTATTTGTCATACCAGGAGAGGGTAGATTTGGTCAAATTCGTCAGGGAGAACACGTCCAAGGAAAAAGTAATCATCGGAGGAGTGACAACAGAGTGTAATGCCTAGATGTCACGGTAAAATTTAAAAATTTAAAACTTTTGTCGATTTTAAAGCGACCAGGATGTCATGCGATCTCACGCAAGAGTTGAAGAAAGCAGGCGCAGACGGCGTACTTATCATGCTTCCGTTTTATTTCAAGAGATTCATGACTGTAAGCGATTTTTCTCGAGATTTTTACAATTTCTATCTGTCGTTTTTTTTATAAACAGGAAGATGCGATTATGACACATTTCACGACCCTGGCGGACGAAGGCGGTCTTCCGGTCGTCGTCTACAACAACCCTTGGGTCACCGGGATGGACATCGGGACTCCCATCTTGGCCAAACTGGCTCGGCATCCATCAATCCGAGGCGTCAAGGATTCTGACGTGAGCCACATTTGTTTATTTCAAATAAATTTTTATTGTTTTGTTAACAACATTATTATGATTAAACAACTCAAATGGTCCGCCACCGGAAGTGACATATGACCTTTTTTTCTACTGTAGAATCTAGCCAAACAAAAAGTTGTTTACATAAATACCATACTTTTAGACAATTATCTATACTTTGTATACCGTATTTTTGAATGAATGTTAACTGTCACAAAAGTAGGGACTTCATAGATGGAAATGGTGGACCAGAGGATCTGCAGGAGAGGTTATTTTTAAATTTTTATTTTACCAACGGGTCCATGTGTTCGAGTACCATTTCTTGACACTAATTTTCTTCTCAACCTTCTTTGCATTAAAATTAAAAAAAAACCTTACTTTGTGCTTTATTTATGCCTTACAACAAGTATGGCTCAAAACTCATCAGGATATATCAGTTTAGGTTGATTATCCCTTTATTTTATTTTATTACCTACTCAACATTGTATTGTTGTTAACAGTGTGGTGCATACGACGTACCTTAGAACAAACAATGCACAACCTTCTTAAATGGAATCTGGTGGCAGTTTTGGAATTCCTGTCATGTTCTGGTCATAGATTTATTGTAAATTTTAGATCAAAAATGCAATGTATTTTTATTTAAAGTTTTGATACTTTATAAAGTTAGGAAGCATTTTGATTATTTGAGAAAATTTGAAACTTCTCTCATCACCGAGGGGTTGATTTTCATCTGGTAATTATGTGAAATCCTTGGTAGAAGGGTACGCAAGTGAAGGGGCGAATAAACTTGTCTTGTACAATACTCCTGAACAGCAGGACTCTAGATTAAATGGAAACTTGTGTCCTTGTGTACTGCGTCGCCTGGGCTTTATTGACCTCCCTTGATAAAGAAAAGGCTTACAGCTACAAGTCCATACGAAATAAAAACCCAGACAGTCTCTACGTTAAATCTTTCTTTATTTTCTGTTTCAAATCAAACGTTGTTTCAGGTAAGAAAAAACACCGTTACTCTTATGGAAACTAAAGGGTGCAACTTCGACGTTCTGACCGGTTCCGCCGGATATCTACTCGCATCATTAATGATTGGCAAGCAGAATATTTTAAAAAGTTCATTTATATAAACAGATTAACTTTTTTTTTCGTTTTGGGCTAGGTTGTTCGGGCGGCTTTAACGGACTCGCGGGTATCTTAGGTCATGAACTCTGCAGAATTTGCCAACTTGTCGAAGAGAAGAAGTTCGAGGAGGCGATTCAGCTGCAAATCAAAGTTTCCAAGCCTGACGTGCTGGTAATGATAATTTTACTATATTTATTTACCCATTTTGTTTTAGTGGTCAATTGACCAAGTTACTTATTTCAATTAATTATTCTTTTTATGTAAGGTCTTGGTGGAGATAAAAAAGTCAGTGTCACGAGCGGGATTCGAACCCACGACCTTCGGCTAAATACGCCGCTGCTCTACCACTTGAGCTATCGTGACTTGGATCCACTCGGAAACTAACTTCCGATCTCAAACCCACCTTTTGAATTTTCCCTCTTTTTGCCATTTTCAAATGTCGTGTAATCAGGATTTGATTCTCAGAGACTTATGAAGTGGCCACGGGGTGCTGTTAGTGAAGTGATACTTCTTTTACTTATTAAATATTAATCCATTTATGCTTTAGAGGTCAAGTGAGCAAGTTACTTCTTTCAATTAAGTAATATTTATGAAAGGTATTGGTCGAGAGAAAAAATTAAAATGGCAAAAAGGAGGGAAAATTCGAACGGTTGTAGGTTAAGATAGAGAGTTGTCCGAAAAGATCCAAGTCACGATAGCTCCTGGTAGAGCAGCGGCGTATTTAGCCGAAGGTCGTGGGTTCGAATCCCGCTCGTGACACTGCCTTTTTATCTCAACCAAGACTTTACATAAAAAGAATAATATTTATTTACATTTATGTAACGTCATCGTACGTATATTTAATGATTGCTAGTAATTAGCAGAGTGATAGACTCAATTAGCAATAATTGAAAATCAATTTCCGATCAATTTATGCATGAAGGTTTAGATAGCATCAACCTAATCAAGGTGCTCTCTTATAACTTTGTAATTCGGTAAATTGATACTTCACAATCGATCAATACAAATAGATTAGTGGCAATTTTGGGGCCCTTGGCCTCCTCTTGCCTCACCTTTCAGTTTTGAATACCAATCACGTGTTCATGTAACAGCTGCTGGCTGAAATGGGCGTCCGAGGGCTGAAAGGGGCCATGGATATGAAGGGATACTTCGGAGGAGTTTGCAGGAAACCGGCCTTGCCTTTGAACGACGAGGAAAAACATTTGATCCGGGAAACCCTCAAATCGACCGGATTTTTATGAACTGATTATACTTCATGATTGTTCTACATGTCACATTAAATTTGTAACAATAAATCTTGTCAATTATTTAATCAAAAATTGTCTTGATCAACCGATTCCTAACATCCTTAATTATTGCAAAAAAATCATAAATGCAGCTAAACTTTAATATTCCGATTTTTATTTGTGACCTCTCAGTACACTTATAACATAATTTAACAACCAACCTTAAATAAAAGATAAAGGACAAAATAAATAACAAGTTAATAATATTTTGACCTATACAAACTTATAAAGCGTGGCTAAAAATTGCATCGTTTGAAGAAGGTAGATACAACCATTCGGTTGTTCAATACAGAGTAGATGCCTCGGCTGAATTTTTCTTGAACGAATGACGCTATAAAAAAATAGGTGTTTAACATTTTTGAGTCTAGCTTCAAACTTATACTTTTTTGGAGAAAACATAGGGTCCCTACCTCTGGCCCAGGTAAACTTCAGAATTTCAAATACATCCTGACACATCATTTTAAAGGATTTTTTACGCTGAAAACAATGGTGCAATCTGATTTTAAATTGGTCAAAAAGTGGGAAGTTATGGCAAAAAGAAACCGGGCAGCGTAATTTCGATGAGGAGCTGAATATTTTACTGTATGTTCGCAAAAATCCGAATTCTTCTCTCCGTAAGGTTGGAAGGGTTTTAGGTTTTTCAAAAAATAAAATTTGAGGTGTAAGCAGGACTTACAATTTTAAGCCGTATCGCTCTCATCTTGTACGGGGACTTTGACACTCTGATTATGATGGGCGATTAACGTTCCTTGTACAAATGGTATGGCCAAAAATTAAAAAGAACAGAAGTCGTTTGATTTGCTATTTATTAATAACATTTCATGTTCTAACTGCCTGCTTTGTGTAAAGATGCAAAGAACCACTTTGCTCTTTTTTTAACCATTTTTCACCAGTGCTAAGAGCGATTTAGCCTGGGAGATGGATTGACAATCATTTTGTATCCAACAGCAGTTCTTCAACTGAGGTTGCTGGATTATGATTGGCGTGGACACTGTTTTCTAAATGGCCCCCCAGAAAAAAGTCAAATGGAGTTAAATCGGGTGACCGAGGAGGCATACAGGTCCATCCCGGAAGTGGCAATTCAAATAACGTCTCATCTACAAATAATTGTTTGCAAGGCATCCAGAAAGCTGGAGAATCATTTTATTTAATGATTTTATGTAGTTGTTGCAGAAGAAAATCATGTTGGTTTTTAAAAGCTCCCTCAAAAAATTGAGGAACTGAGCACCAGAAAAGTATTTTTGAAGAAATGAGGCCCATTTAATTTATTTCCGAGTAGTCCACATCAAACGTTGATACTGTGGGCCATCTGATGATGACAAGAGTACGAAATTCTCGGATTTGCTTCTGCCCACGTTCGAAAATCGAGTTAAATCGGGTGACCAAGGAAGTTACCAGATCGGGGCCATGGTTTTCCTTGGGTTAATTGGGAAAATACTAGCATTCACGCTAACAAATTACATGTACAAATACAAACACACACACCACAATTCACACAGTTCTCATTAAGCCAGATTACTCGATATTTCTCTGGACAATTGGAAGATAAGTCCATCCATTCACGCAAATAAATGCAATCATTCCAATAAATAACATATATTAAATATGTGTGGTGATTAGTGACCGTTAATCGATATTTATTTAGAAATCGTGAGATGCGGTCTGGTGTGATGTAGGTTTCAGAAAAACATTTTCTTTATCGTGCCAACGTTTCGATCTTTTATTGAGATCATCTTCAGGGCCTGGGATTTACAAACATTGTTTACATTTAACAAATACATTTAGGATGTGGAAAAAGTGAATTTATACAATGCAAAATATATTTTTTATATTCAATCAAAGTATTTCTACTCACTCAAAGTGTTTGTCTTCTGTGTAATTGTGCCATTCTTGCGTGTCGTGTTGAGAGTGCCAGTGAGATATTGCTGTTTTATGTTGATATATGTTGGATTTTCAAGGGGTGGGGTATAGAAAAGACATTTTTGTATAAGGCGTCGGCTTCTTTGAGGTGAAAAGAGCCGACGACGGGAAAAAATGTTGGTAATGGTTCGGTCAGATTATCCTTTCAGGATTATATAGAAAGGGATAAATAGGAAAAGGAAAGCTAAATTGTTGGACAATTAGACTATTTGAAAAGTATTTGATGTGTGGAATGTAATGCAATGATATATGTATGTTATCTATATTGTATTTGGTTAATTATATTGGCGTAGCTGCGACTGAGTTTACATGTATCTGTTCTGTAATTGATGCTGTGTTTATCTCTTTTGATGTAAACCATTTCTAAGAAATTACGTTTATGTTTGTATTGTTCTGTATGTAATATTTTTGGATTTTTGAAGTCGAAATTGTGTTGGTGTTCAAAATGGTGGGTAGCGAGTGCTGTAGGATTTTGCTTGGGTTTTTTGCAATCATAGATATGTTGCTTTACTCTCTTGTCCAGATATTGGGATGCAAGACTGATGTAAGTTGCCGGACAGTTTAAACAGTTGATCTTGTAGATTACGTGTGGAATCTTTAATTTTGGAAAAAAGTGTTTGGATTGTTTTACAATTTTTGAAAGCTATTTTGAAGTTATCGGACGAGAGAAATGTGTTTAATTTATGTGATAGGCCTTGGATAAATGGCATGGAAATTTATGCTGGTTTGTTTGTATTTGATAGATTTAATGTAGTATTATTAGTAATAGTGGATGTTGTTAGTGTTGAGTTGTAGTTGTTGATTATTCTGTTAATGATGTGTTTAGAGTAGAGATTGTTAATGATGTTTTTCTAAAACCTACATCATACCAGACCGCATCTCACGATTTCTGAATAATTATTAATTAATCTTTGTACGTAAGGTCTTGGTTGAAACGACAAAGCTAGTATCACGAGCGGGATTCGAACCCACGACCTTCGGCTAGATACGCCGCTGCTCTACCACTTGAGCTATCGTGACTTCGATCCTCCCGGACCCATTTTTCAATCCTTTTCGCTCGTGTGACACCAGCTTTTCCATTTCAAGTAAAACCTTACATAAAAAGAATAATTAATTCAAAGAAATAATTTGGTCAATCAGACCAGTAAATATAATGGATTTATTATGTATTTAGTATTTAGCACATGGTTTATTTCCTGGTCACACACTGACACTATGGTTAACATTGCACCTGGAGGACATAGGCTACGAGAAACCAACCATCGCTGACACTCAGTATGAAGGATTATGGTAATAGGTCGAGACCTTCGACAGAAGGAAGTAGGAAAGTGTAAGTAGTTTTCGGATTGGTCGAAAACTCGGTGCGAGACTTTTGGATCGGATCAGTACGTTCACAAAAGGAATGTTGAGGTCGTTGTAAATAGTGAGGTTATTGACGTACTAAATAGCTTTGACAATCTGTCTGAAGACTTTTTATTGGAAGGGTTACGCTCAGAACAGTCAATGACTTGTATATAAATATATAGTTGAGTTTTAACGCAAATTTCGGTCCTAAAAGTCTTCAGAACTGTTGTATCTTAAATCTTGTGTGGGTGGTCTAACGCGAATCTGCTGTCTAAGTATCTGCCATGAATGGCATTCGGTAGCTCTTAATTGTAGTCGTACAGTGGAGGGCAAGGCTGTTTTTTAAAAATTTTTTTATAATTTTTAGGCAAAGTACACTGGGTACGATTTTCCATACCCAGTCTTGTCCTCCATTTTGGGCACTAGTCTTCTGACAAGCTCTAGGATGTTCTTACGTGTTGGGTGTTGAAGGTTGCTTGGATAGAATTTGAGTTAGACGATTAAATTAAAATAGGGGGTAATAATGGTGTTAGGATGTGTAGGAAAGTCAGCAGTATAAATAGTATACAGGATGGGACCAAGGATGCTCCCTTGAGGGCTGCTCAAATCTGAGAACTCATTGCTGGTTGGGAACTTCATCGAAGAGTCGGTCAGTTGAATAGGCTTCCAAGTTAAGGTAATATTGGGTGGATAGGAAGCATTTAATTTCATGTTTGATTCTTAAGCGAAATTTTGATTATCAAGTAGTGATTCACGTACATTAAATTAGAAATGCATCTCAAGTTCATCTTGAATATTGAAGGTTGCTAGGATAGTTGCAATGAAGGTGTTGGCATGTATAGAGATGTCAGCAGTATAATTTGTATAATGAAAGGGACACGAATGTTCCCTTGCGGGATACTCATCCCTGAGAACTCATTGCTGAACTGAAGAACCGGCCAGTCAAATAGGCTTCCAAGTCAACAACTCAGAAACTTTGCTGGATCGTGGAATGTTGAGGAATAGATGAGAAGAAATGATTCTATGTGGATCTAGGATGTGCATTTAACTTTTTAATGTTTTTGGATGAGTTTTGTACATCACAGAAAGAAACGTAAACGGATATTTTGTCGGGAGCTCTGGGTGCTTTAGGAACAGTAATGGATTAATTAATGGTAGTTAAGAATACTATGGTCTTCTGAGGAAGGTTTTAAAGTGTAGTGGAGATAATAAGTTTGTCCAGGGGATTTTATACTTAGATTTATGTACGCAGTATTCAGAAGGAAGGTTTGGGTGAACGGTAATATTTAAGGAGTAGGCATACAAAACATATTCTAAGATCATAAATTTCTATGAACAAGATTAATATATTTTTTCAATTTCTGACTCTAGTATAAGCAAATATAATATTGAACTTACACAATTCTTACTAAATTTTTAATTATTTTATCAGTCTCTACTTAATTAAAGAAATACTCAATTAATTATGCACAATTTTTTTCGAAATGGAAAATTTGTGTCACAGGCGGGATTCGAACCCACGACTTCGCCGAAAGTCGTGCTTTCGAATCCTGCCGGTGACACAAAAAAAATTTTCATTTCGAAAAAATTGTGCATAATTAATTGAGTATTTAAAAAATTCTATTAAAAAGTCTATTCAAATTAACGAAATAAGAAACATTATGTCGCATTCAATCTCTCTCTGTTTTTCTCTTTTATTCATACTTTCATACTCACATTCATGAGAACTCGCCGATCATTAAAACGTTAAAAAATCAATAAAAATAATACATAGTTATATTTATTCTCCTAGGCAATGAAAATAAAATTGCTTCATTAACAAATCCTTACCTCTAATTGCGGTTCTATATTTATACATACAATTAAAGGAACACGACTGAAAATATTGTTGAAGCTTCCTGCGAAAACTCCGACGCTTGTTCTGTTTTCAAATAACACAGCGTTGTAATCGGCTTTACCCCCGGGGGGCTACCAGCTTTTCCGACTTTTTCCACTTTTTCATCAGCCATGGCGGCCCGGCCAACAAGGAAAAGGTGTTAACGAGCAAGCCTCATGGCCACCATTAATTTGAACAATAGTAACATTCACGTCAGCAAACTAATATTTAAATTTATTTTACAGATTTAACGACGATGAGATAAATGCATTATTAATCCTTAATACTAATACTACGTATTACTAATACTTTAAAGACTACGGTAACTTTTATCGCTTATATTCAGGTCAAATTTGTTAATGTCCGGATCAAGTGTGGATATCAAGGTTTTTAACTATTTCGGTTAATTAACAATATAAATCTAATGATGCAATAAATGTAAAATCAAATGAATCTCTTCAGGGCTTGTCAGGGTTTTAAGCAGGGTGTGGCCAGATCATAAACCCAACTCTGTATGAAAAAAGTTAATGATTTGCATAAAAATGAAATACTGAGGGACGTTGAAATGATTTAAAAGAACGATATAAAAGCAAATATAACAACAATTTTCCATTTTTAACAAAAACAAAAATAACAAAGAACAGGTCTAAAAATAATCAAAAGTAATTATTGGGAGATCGTGAGATGCGGTCTGGTGTGACATAGGTTTAGAAAAACATTTTCTTTATCATGACACGTTTCGATCTTTATTGAGATCATCTTCAGGGCTCTAAGTGTTTGTTTTCTGTGTAGATGTGTCCTTATTGTGTGTCGTGTTGAGAGTGGCCAAAAATAAGTTAATAATAAATTTAAATTGTAATGAAAGAATACAAACTTTTTGTTTAATTTTTTTACGAAGGTACACAACAGCAGAGGTCATATTAACCCTCTGGGTGTTGGTGTTTTTGAAAAAGCCTGTTTGTAAATATGTCTTACTTGATAAAATAGATCAGGCTACTATGCCTAGATTTCCCTGCCCTCGCCGACACAACTGAGACAAACATGTTATGAATTAGAATTTTCAAATGTATTCATTTTCGTTTTAAAGCGACCCCCTGTTACAAACTGAGAATTGTTTTATTAGCTAGTAATTTAGTTTTATTAATCAGTTGATATTGCAAAGAGAGAGAGAGAGAGAGAGAGAGAGAGAGAGAGAGAGAGAGAGAGAGAACCGAAAAAGCTACATATACTTGTATACAGGAGGATCGCTTTACGTTAATTAAAGCAGCTTTGAAATAAGAAAAGGTATAAGGAAAGACTTGCTAAGCAATTAAACACTCTTGCAGACGCAAAGAATTAGGCGAGAATGAAAAATTACCTTCGGAATTTCTGTATAAATTAATTAGAAAAACGCCAGATCGGATCTCAGGATTACAAAACCCATAAAGGTACTAAATATTGAACATCAAAACGGTTGTTATTAATCACGAGGTGCATATGAATAATAAATATCAAAAAATCTTATGTTGTCAAAACGTGATCTTTTATTTCAATAAATACCATGGTACTAAAAAAGATCAAATAAGCCGCTGGAAGGTCCCACTATGCTTCCCATCATGTACGCCCAGTGGATATAAGACTATTAGTTTCAAATATTGTAAAATAAGAAAAATATAAACAATCCTGTCAAACTGTGTCAGGATAAGGAAAACGCCCTGGTCCACGGAGAACGGATCTATCGACCGTACTGACAAGAGTACGCATAGGTCATGCAAGAATAACTCACGGTCACCTTCTGGCAGGAAAGCGACCGCGTAGGTTCCCGTTATGCAAGGATAGAATATTGGTCGAGCACTTTTTCAATTTTTGTTTATAAACAATACTTTTATGCAATGTCGGACCTGGGTGTAGTCTTGGCTGATCGCTGTTTCGAAACCTCAGGGATATAGAGATTTTAAATATATTTAGCGTGTATGTGTGTTCTGTTTGTATTCAATTAATTGTAATGAATGTAATTTATTAGTGTGAAAAGAAGGGGCTGCTTAACCCCGCCCCGAAGAATATCGAGTATTCTGGGGTGAGTGCGTAAATTCTCGAGAGTAAAAGTAACTTATTAGCGAGAATGGAATGGGTTCAACCCCGCCCAGTGGTATATCGAGTACTCTGGGGTGAGTGTGTAAATTCTGGAGAGTAAAAGTAATTTATTAGCGAGAATGGAATGAGTTCCAGCCCGCCCCGTGGTCTATCGAGTACTCTGGGGAGTGAGGGTGACCAAACTTCTGTTTGTATAGGGTATAAATATGGTATTGTATGTTTTATATCTATTCTATAATTAACAACTTGAGGTACAAATGAGAGGCTAGCACTTTAGCAAATCAACTTAGTTTTCATATCAAAGCAGAGAGCCAGTAAAAGACCGACACGGTTCAATCGCTGCAGGCTTTAAAAAAGCGCGTGAGAGATCAGAAAAAGAAGCAAAAAAAATGCAGAAGGCACGCGATGATCTAATTATTAATTATTTTGTGTGGTGATTAGTGACCGTTAATCGATATTTATTTAGAAATCGTGAGATGCGGTCTGGTGTGATGTAGGTTTCAGAAAAACATTTTCTTTATCGTGCCAACGTTTCGATCTTTAT